>NC_072825.1:29972500-30012500 GCF_027744805.1 Dunckerocampus dactyliophorus | reverse complement strand
TTTTCAATCAGAGAGGAGAAATATGATCTTAGAGGAAAATTAAACCTAAAACATTTATATGCAAGAACTACGCTGAAAAGCCACAGCATTTCTGTATGTGGAATTAAACTATGGAATGGATTGAGTAAGGAAGTCAAACAATGTACAGAGATGAGCACATTCAAAAAACAATACAAGCAGTTGATGTTTGCTAAATACAAGGCAGAAGAGTCTTCATCATCACAATGATGTTCTGTCAGGTTTGTTATTTTTTGTTTATAAAAAAAGCTTTGTTCTTTCTTTCTTTATTTATTTAGTATTGTTATTATTATTATTATTATTAATGTATATATAAATATAATTTTTTTTTCCCTTTGGGAGGGGTGTCTTACAGTTATCTATTTTGTATTATTATTCTGACATGAGAAAACATGACATGGAATGCAGGAAGTGAACTACATGTACTGTACTAGATGTAGATTTGGATGGGGGGTAGGATTAAACAAGCTTTGCTTCTTCCTACTCCTTTTGGACATGAGGAACTGTGAAAGAATGATAATGATTCATGAGATGTATTCCATTGGAACCTTCATGTTCAAATAAACTAAACCAAACCAAACCTTCATTGAAGACGTGACTGTCCCCAAAGACACCATGTGGCACTGAGATCAACCACCACCACCTTCCTGTTTTGACGTGAGTTGTTTCTTGAACTCAGTAATGTTTCTCACCTCAATACTGTAACCCAAAATGGAGCCAAAGAAAGTTGCATTTTGATAAAGGTGTGAAACACTACTGAATTCAAGAAATAGCCATCCATCCATTTTCTATGCCATTTATCCTCACTAGGGTGGCAGGGGTATGCTGGAGCCTATCCCAGCTGACTTCAACTCATGACAAGACGGTGGTGTCTCGCTGCCACATCCTGTCTTTGGGAACAGCAGTCTTCAGGTAAGGTAAAGGTACCTTCAAATGTTTACGTATCCCTTTCATTTTTAATTGCTTTATGCATGTAAAATATAATTATAAAACTAAAAACGTGTTTATGGTAACATTTTTGAGTCAAATGCTGATTACGTCGTAGACGTGCAACGTACCTTCTGGTCTTCTGATTTTAAAAAGTCGTCTTCAGGTAAAAGTAACCTTAGATGTTCACGTAGCCCTTTCATTCCTTATTCATATGCATCTAGATTTTTTTTATGCATGTAAAATAATTATTAAACTATAAAAATGGCTTCTGTGTTAACATTTTTGAGTCGACCGCTGATGACATCACAGATGGACGGCTATCGGTAACTTTCCGTTCCGGGGTGCCATTTTGTTCGGTAGCTAATAGGATGCTCACAAATGTTAAGAATGCAGATGGCCTCACGCAGTATATTAACAACCAGAGAATGCACGCAATCCAAAGCAAAAATAGTGGCATCAATTTTCAACGATAAGCCAAAAAAACAAAAAGACACCCTAACCGGGGCGGACATTAACCAAGGTTCCACTGCATAATACTAATCAGTCAAATCTTGGTTCAACAAAGTTTTCTACTAATAATTTTGATAGAATTGCTCACCCAGTGCAGGGCAATTTAAACGGCTGCCTCACCAACCCAGATGAGGTGAACATCATCTCTCAACTGTACCTAATTTCGTGACCGGTGAGTATAAAAAGGACCAAAGCTGGGCGAGTTGGAAGTGGAAGCTACCAGTATGTCAAGCAGAGAGCGCTGCATCCTGAGGTGCTGGAAGCCAGAGCACAGGTTTTGTCTCTCTGCAGACCTGCAGTCGTACCAGTCAAGAACATCAACACATCTGCTAGAACCTGGTCCTTGAGTTGCATTAAGAGCCCAGCTGTACAATGCAAAGGCAACACACGCTCAGTTGTAATTACAGTACACTCCAGTGAGTAACTAAATAAAAGTCATGCATTAAAGGTAGCGTGTACTTGCATGATGAGGGGTTGCAGTCGTTCCAGGAAGCTTGACTTTGTCTTTACAGGTTTAAACGTGTGAAGCACGGGAGAGGATTGTAGCGGAACCTTTCAGTGTTGGGGTGTCCCAACTTTTTCCAGCAAATCCAGAAAAATGAAGGTTGTGGGGGCCATTTAGAAATTTCATTTCTTTTAATGTCTCCTAAGCAACAGTGCGCCAAAGAAAAGGAAAGCCATCCGCATGGAAGTGAAAACGAACATCGTAAAATGTTCAGAGTGGAGAGTGGCATTCAGTCTGAATGCCAATGAATGCTACAGGCGTCATGGATTCTGTGTGCCGTTATAAGGAGATCTGTGAGGGGAAGAGGTTATCCTTCCAGAATAGCCTGGGACGATATTTTAAAAAGGTAGAAAGGCCTGCAAGACAGGGGGTGTTCGGACACCGTTTTCAGCATTTGTGCATATATGTCCACAAAATAATGGTCAGAGCACTTATTCGGGACATTTAGCCTTCCCGGTACATTGCGCTATCATGCTAGGTGTTAGCATTGCCAGCATGCTAACATTAGCATACTATCATTTTTTTGCTATTTTCATGGGTAGACACATATAGAAACACTTACCACCATCATGCTAGTTTGTTAGCAAACTAACTATACTGGGATAGTATTATTTTTTGCCATTTTCATGGTGAGACATTTATATCAAAGGACAATAAAACTCTTGAATCTTTAATTGAATCTTGAATCAACACTTACCGTCATGCTAGGTGTTAGCATGGTAACATTGCATATTAGCAATGCTAGCATGCTAACACTAGCATAGCAGCATTTTTAGCCATTTTCATAGGTAGACACCATTATCTTAGGTGTTAGCATGTTAGCATTCTTTAAGGCATTCAAACCCTTCCATGGTATCTTTCCATGGTCAAGGACTCTAAATATGTAGATCAAATAAATGTAGCACAAAGATTCATGGTGTAAATCAGGGGGCAGAAAACATTTCTGTCCCCCAGTGGGAGCATGACAGGAAATAGAGAACCACTGCCGTGTAGGAAGGGAACACGTTCATAACCAGGTGTAAGTCATGGCGCGCTTGGTGGTGTGCCGTGAGGCTTTTTTTCTAATGTCAAATATGTGTCTTGGCCCGATAAAGGTTGGGAACACTGCGCCAGTCAATAATATAAACAAAAGTAATCCCGGAAAGTCACGAATGGGCCTAAATTCCTTCTGCTGGCGCTGTATCAAATGAAGGTGAAACAGTTCAGGTGGAGGAACGCCACATTCACACACTGCTGATTTTTCCACAGAGGGCTTTGTTGAAAGTCGCAGTCTGCCACCTTTGTCACTGTTGTGACTCATGTCTTTTCCGTCCTGCTGCCCTCCCTCAATTAAACAACAGTCCAATGCTTTTGACCTTTACCTTGACTTGGCTGTTTCCACCACAACACAACCAAAACACACTGCTGCTGCTGCCGCTGGCTCCAACTCCTATTTTAGTCAAATCCTCCTCTGCATCCTCCCTTTCTTCCACTCTTTTAAAGGTAAGCCAGTTGTTCTTTATTCTAAGCAAAGGGAGGGGGGCACAGTTAGTGATCACAGACGTATTAGTGAGCAACATTAATGGACAGAAATGAATCAAGTTCTTGTGTTGTTTTATTGGAAATGTGAGCAGCACAGGTGTATTACATGACAGACTTAAAAGTCATCTTGGTTGCTCCTGGCGTCTCGCAGCCGCTTGAGGCTCATCAGAACCTCTTCCACGGGCCTCCTGCCCAGTTGTTTACCGCCTCGGCTTCGCACACTCACGGTGCCGCTCTGGCACTCCTCATCGCCCACCACTGGAAGCAAAGCGTTGCAATGTGAATGGATGGTAAACTACACGCTACACGCGCTCAGTGCTCTTTTACCTAACATGTAGTTGTACTGCGCCAGCTGGGCGGAGCGGATCTTCTTACTCAAGGTGGCGCTGGTGTCGTCATTCAGGTCAGCCATGAAGCCTGCTTCACGGAACTGATGGAGCACCTTATTGATGACAAGCATATGTTATATTTCGGTTTTGATCGGCCACCGAAAAGTATGCCATAAATGCCTTTCAACATGGACCACAAAAGCCGATGCCCAAAAGCCACTACTACTGTATTGCAGCGTGAAGTGATCCCTATGTGCAGTTAGCGCCCCCAGCCCCCCCTTTCCTTCACACTGTGCAGATTTGAGGCTCCAAACACAAACAGCCCCCTAAATAATCAATATCGGTATCGGAGCATCCCTATTCCTGTCAGCTTTTCAAGCTTTGCAGTGAGAGAAAGGACACCTCTCAAGTGTGGACCCACCTGCTTGGCAGCTGACTCACAGCTGCCCCCTAGAGGAATGACCATGATCTGCGCTGGGGACAACCACAAGGGCCTTTCAAAGTGGAAGAACATGATTAGAACACAAAACAGACAAGAAAAACAAAATGTTATCTCACCATTTCCCTCCAAAGTTTTCAGCCAAGATGGCAATCATCCTCTCCAGCGATCCCAACACCGCTCGGTGGATCATCACTGGTCGATGCACATGACCGTCCCGTCTGAGGCAAACAGGAAGAGTCAGTTAGTCTTGAGAATCTGTCTACAATCCATTCCAAGATTCTGGTTGACCTCCGATTTGCGCAACAATTTTCCCATAAGAAATCATGGAAATAGAAAGACAGTAGGTCCCTGCATTTGGCGTGGGTTACTTTCCCAGACGACCCGCCAACGGTCAAAAGACAGGAACTGAAACGCCCATTTCAGACGTCTATTTTTGACACCCTGGCCATCAAACCAAACAAATACCAAACAGTATTGTTTTGCATGTAGTGTGGTGTCACAAGGTCTGGTGAGATTAAAAAAAAAAAAAAAAAAAGATTTCTCATTCAGAAAAAAAAAAGTCTCGCGATAATAGGGCTGGCAAATGATTACAAAGGTTCACATTAATCATGACTAATCACCATTAGCATCTACATCTGAAATGTGTACATTTTTACTGTATTTACTGATCAGAAAGCTAAATGACAGGACAAGATTCATATATATTTGTAGGAACAGCTCCAAATGAACTCAATATATGTCTATCCAGCCACTTTCTTCCTCTTACAGTATATGGGTCTGGGTCGCGGGGGCAGCAATCTCAGTAGGGAAGTCCAGACTTCCCGGTCCCAGGCCACCTCTTCCACCGGGAGGACACATAATGTACATAATCCCTCCAGCGTGTCCTACGTCCACCTCGGGGCCTTATCCCGACTGGGCATGCCCGGAACACCTCACCAGGGAGGGGTCCGGGAAGCATCCGGGCTAGATGCCCGAGCCACCTCAACTGGCTCCTCTCCATGTGATTGACTGAATGTCAATCACGCTAAAAGATGCCACACATGTCTAAAAATCTACTTGCATATACACTCGTCTCTTTAACAGTAGCAGAACATTTGAATCACACTTGAAACAGGATTAGCACTCAGCCGCAATGTCTGTTTCAGACTTCGATGTCGCTCCTGCTCCTCGCCAACTCTGTTAGCATATTAGCATGCGCTGTTCCCACGCGGGCTCTATCTGGGATAGCGTTGCTGGATAGAAGGATGGAATGGACTGCTTTTATCGGAGTGCCGATACTGGAGATTTTAGATGCACGCCGATATAGTCCCTCACCACTTTGCGGTTCAAACATCGTGCTCTCACTCTTTTTCAAATATGAATAAATAAATGATCGCTAAATACACTAAAATAAAAATACAGTTTAAGACGTTAAAAGACGATGAGCGGTAGTCTACACTGGCCACTAGGTGGCACTAGGAACACACGCACCAGACTTGATTGTCGGAAGAGGCTTTTATAGTAGGTTTAATGGTAACACAAAAATAATAATCATCTTCATAACGCAGGCTATTGTTGTGGCCATACTCCCGCTAACTCTGAATCCTCGACATCACTTCCTGTCCAGAACATTTATGGAAACACACACAAGCAAGTCTTATTTATGTCTTAAATGGCTTATTTACTCCAATTTTATCTACTATGTTGGGTCATATAAGGGTAACTGTTACTATAGGGGTGTTAGTTCATGTCTTGAGGGCTCTAATAATATTAAAAACAGCACATAGAAAGTTGTAAACAGGTTTTCTATGCTCTAACTACAAAAATATTTGACTTATAAATAAGGAATCCTACTTTACTGAAATTCACTTATCTCGGTCGGGTCTGGAACCAATTACGCGAGATAAACGAGGGATTACTGTACTTGTTTTTTTTTCTGATATTGGACCAATATCCAAGATCAAGGCTAAATTTATCAGACATCCAAAACGTGATGGGCCAAAGAAGGGGGTAAAAATGTAACTGGGGAGATTGTCTTTTTTAAAATATATATAAAAAAGCTAGAAAATAGTCAATACAATGTAAACAAATAAATGAATACTGAGATATAAAATCATATTTTTGGTGTAATCTTTAAACCATGGCCATGGACCTCCTAATGATGAATTATTTGTGAATTAGGCAACTCTGGAATAGGACAAAATCAGCACTGACCCGACATACTGGAGGTCAAATCTGATTGGCAGCTGAAAGTCCAACTGGATGGTGGCGCACTGGTGCTGTCGGCCAATCGCGTCTTTTATCTGGATGTCAATCTGCGATGTCAAACAAGAGCATGAGAGCAGAGCTGTTGCAGCTGCGGGGAAAAATGCGTATTTGTGGGTGGACGTGTCCATTAAATGAGCAGTCACAAAACGGCAGGTGTCAGAATGTTTGTTGATGGAGCATGTTTGTCGAAGCGCAACATTACTCAATTCTGCGTGCATCCACCTGAGCTTTAAACGCTGCTGAGCTGATGCTTGCGTATAATACAATGGAACCTGCTTAAGAGGTCAACCAAGATTCTTAAACAAGGATGAAGTGAGGAAATAACACAGTTTTTGTAAAGAATACATAAACGCCATAGATATAAGTCAATTCATTTTCAAGATAATTAACTTTAAATACCGTACCCTATATCAGGGGTCACCAACATGGTGCCCGCGGGCACCAGGTAGCACCCCACGACCACATGAGGCGCCCGCAAGCCTGCTTTTCATTCAGGTTTTCAGTTAACCCATTCAATACCAGAGACTAAGGATGTGAACCATAAACCGATACGACCAGACCAGACCTGACCGGTTCGAGGAGCTAACGATTCTGATTAACCAATGAAAAAATGCTGCATCAATAATAATCAGCCATAAATTTTAGGTTACTTGACTGTGGAGACATGCACCAGGTATCGCGAGAGAAGCAATTGGTTGACAGTGTCTTATGAACTACGCTTGGGCTGCCGACAAAACGTGACGGCTATGCTGGAGCCTATCCCAGCTGACTTCTGGCGAGAGGCGGGGTACACCCTGAACTGGTCGCCAGCCAATTGCAGCATTGTACAATTTATTTATTTATTTTGTATTATTAATTGGACAGACGGCTAAGACTTGTGTTTTTTCATTGTTATATTTGATATAGATAGGTAGGCAGGTAGATGGATGGATGGATGTTTATTGTTATTGCACACAGTATACAACCACATTTAGTTTGGTGGCTGCGCTTCCATTTCAAGCAACATTAAGACATATTAAAATTTAAATGTTGCAAATCCAAATTTAACAGGTATAAAAATACAGATAGATTGATCCCATCAACGAAAAGGCAAGTCCTTTTTTTTGGTCTGTGTCTAAACAATATAGTATACATTTGACAGGTTATTCTGTTGACTTTTGGCCGTGCCTCATAGCATGCTTGGGGATATGATGTGCTCTTTTACAAATTAGAAAATACTGTAAGAATGCCACTTTCACATCATTGGCATCTTTATTTTATTATGCAAGATTAACGTCGACATCAACAAACATTAACCGTAGAATTGAATCCAATCGTATCGATCATTCTGTTTTTAAAAAATATTGTTTCTGAATAATATCGTAACCTGTGTATGTAGATTCAAATCGAATCGTGTTATCATAAAGAGATTTACATCCCTGCCAAAGACGTATGTATAGGTTTTTATAAACCCCAACGCCCGATCCCAAAAACGTAGTTGAAATAAAAAGTGTGGCCTCACTTTGGCTTTTATAGCGTGGATGAGACAACGCTGACAGTAGCCAGTCTCCATGCAGTGGGACAGGTAATGTAATCTAACATCATGTCTCATAACATTACTGATGCCTCGTGACCACAATACTACACATAACTTGTCTTTCAATACTTTTTGGCTAATAATAGGCCATAGTCAACCAGGAGACACGGTAATTGTCCTACAAATTATTTTCGATAATCAATATTATGGACATGATTTTTTTTTTTTTTAACATGGCATATTAATGTGAGTACATCGTATCAAAAGCAGTAAACTTTAATTTCTCAAAAGTAAAATTCATACAGTCATGTAAAAAATGATTAGACCACCCTTGTTTCTTCAGTTTATTGATCCATTTTAATTCCTGGTACAACTGAAGGTACATGTGTTTGGGCAAATATCATGATGATAACAAATATAGCTCATAAGAGTTTAAGTTAAGAGCTGATATCTAACAACTTACATGGTTTTCTTCATGATAACCAAAATCACTTCAGTTCTTAAATGAATGAATGAATAGCTATGAATAGCTGTAGCATTGTACTGCCAAAAAATGTAACTTATGAGCTATTTGTTTTGTTATTGTTATAGTTGTCCAAACAAAGGTACCTTTGGTTTTATCAGGCATTAAAATGAACAATAAACTCAAGAAACAAGCGTGGTCTAATCATTTTTTCCATGACTGGATAAAATCCAATAAAAGATCAAATTGGGAAAAAAAATGGGCGCGCAAAATGCTTTTTGGGTAGGACTAATCATTTGACATGGTTATATATCAGTTGATCGTTTGATTTAGAATATATTGCTTTCCCCCCCTATTCAACACAATAGTAATTTATTGACGGCCCCCGGTATAAAGAACCAGCGATCACTTCCTGTGCGAGCTCCCCGCACCAGGAGAGCGCAGTCCGGGACCTGAGTGAAGTTGGCCCCCCACCGAACTCAAAACTCTAGTCAAATAGTCTCCTTTTTTAGTGCTACGTTTGTGCTGTTTTGTGCAGTCAAAATGAGCGTTTGTGCTGCTTTCGTTTTTGAGATATTACAGTTTATTTTATTTATTTTACAGGTCAACCGAAGTTCACCCAACCCCCAACATGCTCAGAATGAAACCAATATATTCTCATTAGAGCTGTTTTGTGCAGTTAAAATGAATGTTTCTGCTGCTTTTGCTTTTGAGATATTAACGTTTTAAGTTTTGACCTACTACATAATCAGCCCCCCGACATGCTCGGAATGAAACCAAAATGGTCTCATTTTTTAGTGCTACGTTTGTGCTGTTTTGTGCAGTTAAAATGAACGTTTGTCCTGCTTTCATTTTTGAGTTATAACAGTTTATTTTATAGGTCGTCTCAAGTTCACCCAGCCCCTGACATGCTTAGAATGAAACCAAAATGTTTTTAGTGTCTGTTTTAAGTGCTACATTAGTGCTGTTTTGTTAAAATGAATGTTTGCGCTACCATACTTTTAGCATACTTTTAAGCACAAAAAAACAACAACACTATTTTGGTACAAATCTGGTTTTTCCTCTAAATTTAGTGGTGAGAAACGTAATCCAAACTTGATTGAAAAGCCGGCACTTAAATGCGAGTCCAGAAAAGCGCCTGCTTCACAGCCGACTGACCTTTGGCCCATAGAAGGCTCCATCTCCAGGGTTCAACTCCCAGCGCTCGCCGAAGTGCTGCAGGCTCCGCTCCAGTTGCTACACACACCAACAAAAACAGTGGAGGAGACTGTAAGTGTGATGTCAGCTCGTGTAATGGCTCTCAATTCAAGCAATCTTAATTGGCACTTTGAGATAAACATCTACACAGCAGCTCGATAAGGACAAAAATCCCCTTCCAAGCGACTGTTTCAGCGGTGAAACCAATTAATCCATTTTGAGTGCGTGCATACCTGCTCAGCGCTGTCCCACTGCTCAGGCTCCCCGAGGCACGGAGTTGGACGTGTCGACAGGAGGCAGTGAAAGGAAAACCCAAACACTTGATAAACGCTCCTCACAAAGTCCAAACAAGCCACAATCTCTTCTTCCAGCTGTGAGGGCAACAAGAGGACACGTTCATGCCAGTACATTCAGAGGGGTACATCCCAAATGAGTGTGACGCCCACTGGCTGCAGACATTAAAATGGTATTTGAGAGGTTAACGTGGTGATGAGACCCATCATGAGATCTCTGTGGCACGACAGGATACCACTGAGAACACCATGGGAAACTTGCAAGGGATGGGGATCAGGATTACACACATTGTGCAGCACATGTAGGTGTAAGGTTTGATCGGGACAAAGAGCCTCTTTCATGGAGACTGTAGCCAACCTGGAATGTCTCTGGAATTATGAAATTCCTTGAATGACAATGGCGAAAATAATAAAATGTTTGATTCCCTTATTAATCTTTGAGATTTTTGTATTTTTGTGATGAAATGAATGCATTTTGTCAAGTTTGTTTATGATTTATATGTGACCAACAAGTGAAAGAATAACAACAATACACAATTTAAGAAATTCTTAATTTCAGGGGTATTTCATTCATGGATTTTAAAAAAATGTCATGTTCCAAGCGATTCATACCCTAGGTTTACTGAGTCCAATGTCCATTGGATTCAGGTCAGGACTCTGACTTGTCCATTCTAGGACGTTGACATCACTGTCCTTGCGTCTGTGTAGGCTCTCAGTCGTACAGGAGTTGTCCATCGAGGAAAAGGCTTCTTGAGACGTCATCTGTACTTCTGTGAAGAAGGTGTCGGACGTTTCGCTCCTCATCCGAAGAGCTTCGTCAGCGAACTAATAAGTGCTGGTAGCTTAGGCCTTAAATACAGTAAGAGTGGGCGGAATTGGTGTGCCAACACCCTCTTCCTATTGGTTCGTTACACTAAGCCTGGGCGGAGTAGTGGTATAATCCTATCCTGTTATTAACACCTCCGATAAAAGGGAAGTGTCGCTCCCTGAATAGGGTATGAACGACTCTGATACTGGCTTGTTAGCATCTATTGTTCTGGCTCGGCCCTGCCTTCACCTCACTGGCAAGACTAAGAGCTGTGGGTTTTGGTCTCAGTAACCTGCTGAACACAGGGTCCAAATTAAACCTCAAACCACCATTCCGATTCAATGATGGGTTCTGTTGTTTGACAAAAATAGCTTCCTTTACTCCTCTTTCAAACCATCTGTTTTCTTTGGCCAAAATCTTTACCTCGCTGTCCTGAAAAGAGTGATTGGTAGCTTTCAGGTGTAGATGTACTGCTGATTGAGGACCACTAGCATTGTCCCTGCGATGTTGATAAAGCCTTTTTTGGAGCATTTGCTTAGTTTCCCCAATGTAGTGCTCTTTGCATTCCTCATCTTTACAGTGGATGGAATAGACCACATTGCTCTGTTTCTGGTTTGGAGCCTTGTCTTTAGGATGCACAAATTTTTGTCTCAGGGTATTTACTGGTTTGAAATAGGTAGGAATTTTGTGTTGCCATAAGATCCTCTGGAGTTTTTCGGAGACCCCCGCTACATAAGGGACTACCACTCCTCTCCCTTTTGCTTCTGTGGGCTTTTGGGTTTCTTTCCCTACTCTCTTCTTTTGGCATTTGTTAAAAGCCCACCGTGGGTACCCACAGGTTGAGAGCGCTCTCTGAACATGTTGTGTCTCCTTTTTCTTTCCCTCAGCACTAGTTGGTATTTGTTCCGCTCTATGTTGGAGGGTCCTAATAACCCCTAGTTTATGTTGTAGTGGATGGTTTGATTCAAAAAGCAGGTATTGGTCAGTGTGTGTGGCCTTTCTAAAGACCTCTGGAAGTAGCTGTCTGTCCTTTCCTATAATTACCTTGCAGTCTAAGAAGGCTAGTTGGTTTTCTTTAGTGTCCTCGCGAGTAAATTTGATATTGGTGTCCACCGCATTGATGTGATCTGTGAAAGACTGAATTTCTTGTTTTTTGATTATGACAAAGGTGTCATCCACGTATCTAAACCAGTGCCTTGGTTTTGTCCCTGAGAAGGATGTGAGAGCCTGTTTCTCCATCTCTTCCATGTACAGATTCGCCACTATGGGTGAGACTGGTGAGCCCATAGCACAACCATGAATTTGTCTGTAGAATTTCCCTCTAAACTGAAAATATGTAGTGTTAAGGCAAATTTCCAGTAATTGGCAGATGTGGTCAGCACTAAGTTTTGTTCTCCGATGCAGAGTTGAGTCCTCGAGCAGTCTCTTCCTCACCACCGAGACTGCTGCTGAGGTGGGGACAGATGTGAAAAGTGAAGTCACATCATAAGACACCAAAGTTTCCTCTGGCTCCAATCTGAGGTCTTTGATGCTCGCCACAAACCCTTTTGTGTTCTCTATATGATGATCAGTGTTGCCTACCAATGGGGATAAGACTGTTTTTACATATTTCGCTACATTGTACGTGGACACCTTTGTCATAATCAAAAAAACAAGAAATTCAGTCTTTCACAGATCACATCAATGCGGTGGACACCAATATCAAATTTACTCGCGAGGACACTAAAGAAAACCAACTAGCCTTCTTAGACTGCAAGGTAATTATAGGAAAGGACAGACAGCTACTTCCAGAGGTCTTTAGAAAGGCCACACACACTGACCAATACCTGCTTTTTGAATCAAACCATCCACTACAACATAAACTAGGGGTTATTAGGACCCTCCAACATAGAGCGGAACAAATACCAACTAGTGCTGAGGGAAAGAAAAAGGAGACACAACATGTTCAGAGAGCGCTCTCAACCTGTGGGTACCCACGGTGGGCTTTTAACAAATGCCAAAAGAAGAGAGTAGGGAAAGAAACCCAAAAGCCCACAGAAGCAAAAGGGAGAGGAGTGGTAGTCCCTTATGTAGCGGGGGTCTCCGAAAAACTCCAGAGGATCTTATGGCAACACAAAATTCCTACCTATTTCAAACCAGTAAATACCCTGAGACAAAAATTTGTGCATCCTAAAGACAAGGCTCCAAACCAGAAACAGAGCAATGTGGTCTATTCCATCCACTGTAAAGATGAGGAATGCAAAGAGCACTACATTGGGGAAACTAAGCAAATGCTCCAAAAAAGGCTTTATCAACATCGCAGGGACAATGCTAGTGGTCCTCAATCAGCAGTACATCTACACCTGAAAGCTACCAATCACTCTTTTCAGGACAGCGAGGTAAAGATTTTGGCCAAAGAAAACAGATGGTTTGAAAGAGGAGTAAAGGAAGCTATTTTTGTCAAACAACAGAACCCATCATTGAATCGGAATGGTGGTTTGAGGTTTAATTTGGACCCTGTGTTCAGCAGGTTACTGAGACCAAAACCCACAGCTCTTAGTCTTGCCAGTGAGGTGAAGGCAGGGCCGAGCCAGAACAATAGATGCTAACAAGCCAGTATCAGAGTCGTTCATACCCTATTCAGGGAGCGACACTTCCCTTTTATCGGAGGTGTTAATAACAGGATAGGATTATACTACTACTCCGCCCAGGCTTAGTGTAACGAACCAATAGGAGGAGGGTGTTGGCACACCAATTCCGCCCACTCTTACTGTATTTAAGGCCTAAGCTACCAGCACTTATTAGTTCGCTGACGAAGCTCTTCGGATGAGGAGCGAAACGTCCGACACCTTCTTCACAGAAGTACAGATGACGTCTCAAGAAGCCTTTTCCTCGATCACTGTCCTTGAGCCATTTCTTCACTACTTTGGCGGTATGTTTTGGATCATTGTCTTGCTGGTACAGTCAAACCTGTCTATACTGGCCGCTGAAGGGAAACGGCAAAAGTGGCCACTATAGACAGGTTGGCGGCCATTTTGAATTTGTGCGCGCACATATTAACATTTTTGTGATTAGAAGCTGTGCTAGTGTTGTCTTTTGTTATGTTTGTTTTCATATTTTGTTTTTGAATTTTGATTTGGTTGGATGATCTTAAACCTTTTTGAAGAACATTTTAGTTTTAATAAAAAAAACGTTTTAATATAATCTTTACATTTAAAACATGATTACATGTTTCTTGTTTCAAATGTGAGTTTATTATTTTTCGTGCATGAAGTGTTACGGATGCGTGTGCGGAGGACCACAGAATGCGGGAGCAAGGTAAGTGGATGGCAGTTCTTTAACTGCTTTTCAGCGTGGAGGTAATCACAGGAGTGAACTGAAGGCGCTCGGGTCCGCAGCTTGTGGAGCCCCAGGGCAAAAGGTTCAAAAACACGAGAGAATTTGCAAAAGGCTAGGTCAAGGGACAACTGGAACACCCAGCTGTGGAGACGCCGAATCTGGAAGAGCTTGAGCGATTTGGTGAGCTGCAAGTGCATAGACTGAGTTGTCATGGAAGGAACCAGCGTCTCACAGCTGCTCCTACTCCGAGTTAAGTAGGGGAAGGATTAATTAGCTACCGGCGTGTCCAGTTGTCCCTGCTCCTGCTGCACACCCAGCTGTGGGAGAGAGACAGAGAGAGAGAAAGCGCGAGAAAACGGGGCGCAGCAGCAGGTGACCGTCACATGAAGCTTCTGCTTGAGTCTGTATTTTGGCCGCTATATGCGGTCAGATATTGACCATGGGATACAAAATGGGTGGCCGCTGGCGCGTCAGACAGGTGACCGCTATACACAGGGTCTACAACACGCACATTTTCTGCGGGGGAATTTTTTAGTGGCCGTTCTAAACAGGTGGCTGCTAAGACAGGTTTGACTGTACTTCCAGTTGTGACCGAACTGGAGTTTCTCAGCAGATTCCGTTTCGTTTTCGTCAAGGATCCTGATGCAATCCTGGTAATCATGGTTCCTTGCACCCTGACGAGGTTCCCAGTGCCGCAGGAAGAGAAGCATCCCCACCACCACCATGCTTGACGGTGGTGACTGTTTTTTTCGGATTGTAGGCTTCCCCTTTCTTCCTCCAGACGTATTTAACATCCACATGGCCAAATAACTCCAACTTCGTCTCATCAGACCACAGGATGATTGACCAAAAGCCGGGATCTTGCTTCAGGTGACCTCTGTTGTCAACATCCTAGAATGGACAAGTCAGAGTCCTGACCTGAATCCAATGGAGAACTTGTGGAGAGACTTGAAGGCCAGAGTGATGGCTAGGAATCCGACCAACCTGACCCAGCTTGAGGCTTTGGCCAAGGAAGAATGGGACAAAATCCCACAGGAGACACGCAGAAAGCTTGTTGCCACATACAAGAGCCGTCTAGAAGCAGTCATAAATGACAAAGGCTATGCTATTGACTATTAAAAGATTAAAGAAAGACATTGGACTCAGTAAACCTAGGGTATGAATAATTTTGAACATGACATTTTTTAAAAATCCATGAATAAAATACCCCTGAAATGAAGAAGTTCTTAAATCGTGAATTGTTGTTGTTCTTCACTTGTTGGTCACATATAAATCATAAACAAACTTGACAAAATGCATTCATTTCATCACAAAAATGTAAAAGGGTACGAAGCATTTTGAGGGCAACTGTATACACAGTACAGTCAATCCCCGCATATTCACAAACGCAACAGAGTTGAGACGTGAGAGTAGCTTCAACAGTCAATTCGGCCTTCAAACTTGCATCGAGGTGAAAACAAGCTTACTGTATGTATTATCGGAAATCCTGAAATTACAGTAACAGGCAAGCAGTTTGGATTATGTAGATGTGGCTCGGAGAAACACCCTGTCCAGCCTCTAGCGCAAGTCTGACGACCAGGCTCAAGACTCCACCGTGACTCCCATTCCATCTGTTCATCCATCATCTTACACTGTAATTCATTGGTGGTGAGTACCTATACATTTTATACTTTAAATGCATTTATTAAGTGTGTGAGGCAGACATTTTTTTTCTTTATTTTTACTTTTTATTTTTATTAGTTTTTTAACCTTTAATTTGTATGTTTTTAAAAAATATTTTATTTTTAATGTAGATTTTAGTCAAAAAATAAATGTTAAAAAGAGCGTCAAGAGACTGTGACTCGGTGCGCAGCTATACTGTGCCGCCGTCTGTCGTCATAAAACTGAGCCACAGCTTGCCATGACGCATATGCGTTAATTATACAAAAAAATATGAACGTAATTAATTAAATAAATGAGTTATCGCCGTTAACACACTATTTTTGACAGCCCTAGTTAATACATAATAAAATAAAGACCAAACATTATGGGAATACAGTCATAATTACAAAAAGAAAAATTATACGAGAGTTGAAATAGTTGGGGTGGAAAAAAATAACAGCAGAAAAGGACAGCTGTAATTTTACGAGAATAAAGTCAAAATACTACGAGAAAAAAAATTCTATTCTAATGAGAAAAAGTCACAATTTTATGAGAATAAACTCATAATATTATGAGGAAAAATGTTATTTTAGAATCACAGAGTTGATATATGAAGACAAAAATGTCATTATTTGGTGTTTTTTGGGCCCAGGAACCACCCCTGGATTTGTTTTGGTGTTTTTTCCCTGTATAATCTGTAATCTTGTTGTACAGAAGCTAATGGTGGGCCAACACATGCAGGCTGTAGATGCTAAACCCATACTGTATACGAGTACGGCGTATTAATGCCTACCTGCTCAGGTGTGCAGAAGATGTGAGCGTCATCTTGGCAGAACCTGCGGACCCGGGTGAGGCCTCCCAGAGCGCCTGAGAGCTCGTTACGGTGCAAAGCCCCGAAGTCGGCCCAGCGCAGAGGAAGCTCCCGCCATGAGCGCACACGCTGCTCGAACATGAGGCTGAAGATCAACACGAGTGTTAAGCAGATGCGGGCCTCTAAATTTGTGTGTGTGTGTGTGTGTGTGTGTACCAGTGTGCGGGGCAGTTCATGGGTTTGAGCGCATATGTCTGACAGCCTTCGGAGGTCACGGTGAACATGTTGTCGCTGTAGTGCTCCCAGTGGCCCGAGCGCTCCCACAATGCAGTGCTGTACAGCGTCGGGGTGATGACCTCGGTGAAGCCTCGCCGTCGGTACTCGCTCTGAGGAGGGAGGAAGGATGTGCGTGTGTGTGTCACAACACGGCAATAACTGGAGACTAACGAGCGCAATATCCTGACGGCTGACGGAAACAACAACAGGTCCCCTGCGGGCTCGTGTCATGTTAATGTACAGAAGTGTGTGGATCTTCTGGACGGTTGTAACACTCTGCTGCAGCAATGTTTTGAAGAGGGCGCACCTTGATGAAGTCTGTGAGGGTGTTGTACACGTGTGCTCCTTTGGGCAGGAAGAAGCAGCTTCCTGGACTGACGTCATTGAAGAAGAAGAGCTCCTGGTCCTGAGAAAGAGAGGGCTCTGTTTGAGAAGTGACAGAGATCCACACTTCCTCGTCTGTAACGTTCACATAATTATGCTACTGCGAGGCCTGTCACGATAATCTATAAAACCATTCATCGAACGAGAGAAAAAAAAACGAGGTTGACGCCTCGATAAATTGACATGTGTGACACGTACGTATGCCTGAATGCACTTAGTGCTAGCTAGCAGTTAGCAAGCAAACGCTAATATGACTGAAAGCACAAAAGTGATAGTTTCTAACTGAATGCCACAGTTCCATTGTGGATGTGCTGTGGGGCATAAGTCCCGGCGGTTGGCGCTTGCTGGGGCGTTTGATCGACGAAGTGAATGTATAGTGCCGGGCGGCGTGAGCTCGCAATACCCAGGTTATGTGATGTGGTGACGCCCCACGATTCCTAAGTGCTACAGTAGGCAGCTTCTGTGCCTCACACAGATACACTACACATCTAGTGGCTCAAATGTGACATGACACAGTCATCATTGAATGATAAACGTAATAATATGATCTAAAAAAAGGTTGAAATTATCGATTATCGTCGATAATTTATAGCACAATTATCAACTAGCAAAATTTGTTATCTTGACAGGCCTAGCAACTACTGCACATCTTCTACCTCTTATTACTATTATTGTTACTATACAATGGAACCTTGGTTAGCATCGTTAATTCGATCCAGACCATATCCAACTCTGACCAAAACGGACGTTAACCGAATCAGTTTTCCCATAAGAAATCATGGAAATCAAAACACATTTTATTGTTTTACAATTATCGTTTGGCATGCAGTAAACAATTCCACATGTATATAAATGATGAATAGAAGGGATAAATGAACACATAAGTTCCTTTACCTTCACTGCAGACGTGATTGCTGCCAAAGACCAACACAGACACCACCTTCCTGTTTTGCCATGAGGCTATTCCTAAAATTCAATCGTGCTTCTCACCCCAATAACCCAAAACGGAGCTGAAGGGAATTTCAAGTGCCAGCATTTTAATAAAAAATTGAGAAACACTATTGAATTCAAGAAATAACTCCTAGCACAACAGGAAAGGTGGTGTCCACTGCCACATGGTGTCTTTGGGAACAGACACGTCTTCAATGAAGGTAAAAGTCATGTTTAATGTTCATTTATCCCTTTCATTCCTCATTTATATGCATTTAGAATCGTTTTAATCATGTAAAACTAGAAAAGCATGTTTTGTGTTCACATTTTTGAGATTCAACCGCTGATGACATCACAGACGGGCGACATAATGTAGCTAACGTCCGGTCCCAGTTGCCATTTTGTTTAGCTAGCCAATAGGACGCTGACAAGCTCTGTGATAAAAAACAGATTAAGAACACTCATGCAGGGTATTAACACAAGACGCACGCTATATTGGAGAATGCACGCAAACTGAGGCAAAATCGCGGCGTAAATTTTTGACGTGAACTGAAACACACGCTAACTGAAGGTAGTCTGTATTCTTAACTCATTCAATCCCAGCCTTTTTCCAAAAGACAACCCTTTCTGTAGCGGCTATTTTAGACCATTTTGACTGATCTTTCAAGGCATACAGAATATTGTGTTCTAAGGTTATATAAACATGGAAACTACCAAAAGAAACATTACACTCCCGTCTTCCATCGGAAAGACCAGGAAAATATCAGTTCCCGACTAGAAAAGCAGCTTTTTGTGAAAAGATACATTTCAAGCATAACTTTCACTTTGACACAAATATTTTTTGCTTTTGTGACAGCTCAAATATCTAAACAACTATACCAACATAAACAACACAAAAAGGGGTTGTTTTACATCAAAATAACAATTTATTTACAAATATAACTCCAACTATTTACAATTTTCACATTTAGGACCTGAACTACGTGTGTGCACGCGTGCAAGCGTGTGCGCACATGCATGCATGAAAATTTCCCTACAATATTTTTGCGCTCCAGATCTGGCAGCCCTTCTTGGAATAGCTACACAGAACCATCATTCAACCCTCCTCCTGCCTCCTTTTGTGCGGCCTAACTCTTTACTCATTTTGCTTCAATTTGGCACCTTATTTTGTTTATCGAGGAAAGGCTTCTTGAGACGTCATCTGTACTTCTGTGAAGAAGGTGTCGGACGTTTCGCTCCTCATCCGAAGAGCTTCGTCAGCGAACTAATAAGTGCTGGTAGCCTAGGCCTTAAATACAGTAAGAGTGGGCGGAATTGGTGTGCCAACACCCTCCTTCTATTGGTTCCTTACACTAAGCCTGGGCGGAGTAGTGGTATAATCCTCTCCTGCTATTAACACCTCCGATAAAAGGGAAGTGTCGCTCCCTGAGTTGGGTATGAACGACTCTGATACTGGCTCGTTAGCATCTATTGTTCTGGCTCGGCCCTGGCTCTACCTCATTTGCAAGACTAAGAGCTGTGGGTTTTGGTCTCAGTAACCTGCTGAACACAGGGTCCAAATTAAACCTCAAACCACCATTCCGATTCAATGATGGGTTCTGTTGTTTGACAAAAATAGCTTCCTTTACTCCTCTTTCAAACCATCTGTTTTCTTTGGCCAAAATCTTTACCTCGCTGTCCTGAAAAGAGTGATTGGTTGCTTTAAGGTGTAGATGTACTGCTGATTGAGGACCACTAGAATTGTCCCTGCGATGTTGATAAAGCCTTTTTGAGCATTTGCTTGGTTTCCCCAATGTAGTGCTCTTTGCATTCCTCATCTTTACAGTGGATGGAATAGACCACATTGCTCTGTTTCTGGTTTTGTAAAACAGACTGAGGGAAGGAAAAAGGAGACACAACATGTCCAGAGAGCGCTCTCAACCTGTGGGTACCCGCGGTGGGCTTTTAACAAATGTCAAAAGAAGAGAGTAGGGAAAGAAACCCAAAAGCCCACAGAAGCAAAAAGGAGAGGAGTGGTAGTCCCTTATGTAGCAGGGGTCTCCGAAAAACTCCAGAGGGTCTTATGGCAACACAAAATTCCTACCTATTTCAAACCAGTAAATACCCTGAGACAAAAATGAGTGCATCCTAAAGACAAGGCTCCGAACCAAAAACAGAGCAATGTGGTATTTAAGGCCTAGGCTACCAGCACTTATTAGTTTGCTGACGAAGCTCTTCGGATGAGAAGCGAAAGGTCCGGCACCTTCTTCACAGAAGTACAGATGACGTCTCAAGAAGCCTTTCCCTCGATGGACAACTCCTGTACGACTGAGAGCCTACACAGACGCTCTGAATATTATGTATTTAGTAATTTTTCATTTTTCTTTATTCATTGTTTATTATTTTAGTCTTTTTTTGTTTTTCTTATCTTCTGTTGAAGTGTGTGTCGATTAAAATAGCAGCTGTCTCGGTTATATATATATATATACACACACATACACATATATATACATATACATATAAATATACACACACACACACACACACACACACACACACACACACACACACACTGTCAAACCTGTCTATAGCTGCCACTGAAGGGAAATGGCAAAAGTGGCCGCTATAGACAAGATGGCGGCCATTTTGAATTTGTGCGCACATATTAACATGTATTCACAAAAAGACTGAAGCAAAACCAAGAGACATTGGGGAAAACGCTCTGTTGACACATAAACAGGTAGGTAAATCTCGGTAACAGCTCCGGTGAGGAAACTAGTAATATCAATAACAATAATGAACCAGCACCGCACATTCGACGGCGCTGGCCTTTTATCCGCCACAAATGTTAATTGACGCGGCATGAAGTGGCTGCCTCTGCCTCCCCGGAGAAGGCACAGCCCGCCAAATAAGAGCGCAGGACAGGGGACGCTCGCTCCTGTCCTGCAGGACGTCACAAATTTCCATCTTTGATTTTTTTTAAAACACGATTTTAAAAGCAAGAAATAAAAATTTGAGTGAACGAGCCCGAGGATATATGTACAGGATACGCGTCAAGCAGTCATGAATGGGTATGTGTGTGAACAACTGAGTGCGGAGGAGGTGCGAAGATCGTCGTAAACTAACAATAGCATCGCTCCTTTCTTATTGAATGGGCTTCTAATCTCTAATTAGTCGGCAATTAAGTGATATTTTAGATGTTTTATTCAGGTGTTTTGGCTATTTTAGAATCTATTCACGGCATAGCAAAGTGGGAAGATTACCATTTTGGCCGTCATTGAATCTTTTCAGGGCGGCATTGCAAAGTAAGAAGACGGCTTTTTTGTGTCGAATTACGACTCAGTAATTAAAGTCTACACACGACGGCTTCATTGCTTAAAAAACGAAACTTTTTCGTGCATGAAGCTTCTGCTTGAGTCGGCATTTTTGGCCGCTATATGCGGTCAGATATTGACCAAGGGATCCAAAATGGGTGGCCGCTGGCCGCGTTGGACAGGTGACTGCTATACACAGGGTCTATAACACGTACATTTTCTGCGGGGGATTTTTCAGTGGCCGCTATAGGCAGGTGGCCGTTCTATACATTATTAAAATTAATGTTTAAAATGAGGATGTCTTTTAAAATTGTAAAGCTTCATGCAAGATAGAAAAAAATTGTATCTAAAAATAGCCTCTACAATAACGTAGGCATTCTCTTTTTGAAATAAATATAGAAAAAGTCAAATATAATATATATATTTTTTTTAATAACAAAGTTTTAGCTATGCTCAAATCCTCAGCAAATAAGGAAAGAACAGACTATGAAGGAGTGCCTGGTTTTGGAGGAAATTTGAATATGTCACCAACTCAAGAATACTTTAAATTGGTTTCTAAAAACGTAACGACTGTACATCTTTGGCATTGAATGAGTTAATCAGGGAACCAAACGTGTGGCTCATTTTGGGGTGGGTAAGTCCTGTCAGTTCCAAAATATTGGAATTGTCTGCAAGAAAACTAAAAAGGTCCAGTGAAGTACAGAAAGGGAATACAGCATAGCTTTGCTTTTTGCAAGCGCAATGCTTCCGGGCTACCCGGCGAATGGCGAAAAACTGGAGTCATTGATCCATCCAAATGTCTATATTTGATACACGGGAGCTGTATTGATCCTCGACATGATCAGGCTCCACTGTAATGAGACAATGGACGTCATGGCGTTGCTTGAACACACCGAGTGCACAATCAGTTCAGCTCGAACACCTCACAGTTCCACTAGCAAGACAGTGAAGAACGCTGAAATGTTCTAACGGTTTTGTGGCGGTGGTGGTGGTTTGATACTCAAACAGATCGCACGACTTCTTATGGGAAAATTTGCTTTTAAAAACAGAAATGTTGACGATGACCAGCGTTCCAAAATGGAATGTTTTACCGTGGATGTTCCACTGTTTCTTAGAATTACTCTGTTATGTTGTGATGTACAGCACAGCCTTTCAGTCCATTTCAGCCGACATTCACACATAACTGCAAGCTCCACTGCTTGCATATTTACCGTCCCGATGCGTCTGTGGTCCCTCCTGCGGGCCTCCTCCTGCTCCCTCTCCCACTCCACCTTATCCTTCTCTCTAGGAAAGGCCACTCCGGAGAGACGCATCAAACCCGCGCACTCGTTCCGGTTGGCCAGGGTCAGAGTTGACAGCTGGGTTGTGAGAAGGGCAGACATGCAGTCTGGCGTTATTACTCAGGTCAAAGTCGTGAGTGAATTAAGAGGTGGCGAAAAGAGAGCGGAAGAACGCGATTCAGCCAAGAGAGGAAGTACGAAGCGATGCAAGTCAAGTGTGCCTGATGGATGGCACGCTGTGTGTGCGTGTGTTTGGAAGAGCCAAGAACAGGATGCTGGCCTCTGACAAACACAACATCCTGCTGGCTAGTGACAGGCCAGTATGGAAAACCAGCTCCCTCATGGATCAATAACCACGAAGAACATTCCATTCATATACACGCACGCACACACACACACACAGAGCAGCATTAAGCTTGCTCCATGTATGTGGACAAAATAAAAGATTTGAGATTACAGACGTCAAAGCTAGCTTGTTATATTTCTAGTTAGTCTGTTCATTAAATGCAACAATCCTTACATTTACAGATGCAACACATCATTGGCCAATTTTGCCCAGTATTTCAGAAGTGTGTTGAGAATGGCTTTTGCAGATTAAGTTGACTCGGGTGCCACTCGTCCTTATTTCACTCAGAACTTGTCCCATTCTAACGCTTGTGAGCCAATTATCTGTGGCGGACCGCCACTAATAAAAGAATGTATGGGGAACACTGCACTTCCTGGGGGAAAATTATATTAACCCTGTCTCAAATGTAAAGAAGCTGTTTGCAAACAATGGGAAAGATTGATTGATTGATTGAATGAGACATGATTAGATATGACACTTGGTTGGGTGGCAGTGGCTCAGGAGGTACAGCAAGCCATCCAGAAACCCACCTTGCCTCCAGTGCTGCCCACACCAATGTATGAATGTGAATGGATGTTTGGTGGTGGTGCGAGAGGCCGTAGGCGCAAATTGGCAGCCATGTTTCCATCAGACTACCCCAGGGCAGCTGTGGCTACAGATGTAGTGTAACACCACCAGTGTATGACTGAGAAGTAAATGAATAATGGGTTCACTTCATTTTGAAGCGCCGTGGGTGCCTTACAAAGTGCTATAAAATCCAATCCCTTATTATTATCATTATTATTATTAATTTGCTTTGTCACCTAAAACACAAATCAACCAGGTAGTTCGCATATATTGATTGGATTGGATTTGCACAAAATTATTTAAGTCCTAAATCCTTGAATTTTTTAGTATATAACGCTCAATGGACAAAGTTTGGACACCTATGACCTTAAAGCAAAGTAGATTTCAAGCAGAAATGTATCAATTTTGCTGGTTAGCTCTAGCAGGTTTAAAAAGACTTCCTTCCCCACCCCCCAGGGGAGCTGTGGCTCACACTTTGAAAAGCACTGAATTCTAGTAAACACACACATACACACACCTGGAGCATCTTGAACACCCTGAGGAGGCCAGTGTGTGGAAGGAGGGGACCATCAGAAACTGCTATGACATCTCCGCACCTGCGTTGCACAGAAATAGTAGTAAGAGTGTGTACAGATGCTTATGGGACACCATGTACTAGGGATGCTCTGATCTTGGACAATTTCTGTGAAAAATCAGGTGATCGGCATGTGCTGGTAAACGGCTTCCAACGGCGACCACATGTGACTCGTATTATTGCAGCCTGCAGCGATGACGGCATGCGGTGTCGTGTCTCCTCCCACTTCCCTTCACACTGTGCAGTCGTGCCAAAACAATAACAATCACGTCTGCCGTGTGGAACTTACCTGATGGCACATTCCATGAAAACCATCTTGCGGGGGTAAAGTATGGTGAGCTTTCGAGGCTCACAGTGCAATCATCAGTCAAGCAGTAGCTAAAGCAGCCAAAATGGTGGACACCATTCGCCCGTATGTGCGTGACAGAAGGCTAATCAGCAACAAAAAAAATAAATAAATAAGTGAATTCATCAAATTAGATGAGCAGCCTTTCTCAGTAGTGGAAGACGCCAGATTCACGAAGTGCTCTCTCACCCACCTGCAAATACTGCAAGAGCTCCACCATGGATTCGGCATTGGCTAATTTCACTCATGGATGATCGGTATCGGAAT
Organism: Dunckerocampus dactyliophorus; assembly: GCF_027744805.1. Classification (NCBI taxonomy): domain Eukaryota; kingdom Metazoa; phylum Chordata; class Actinopteri; order Syngnathiformes; family Syngnathidae; genus Dunckerocampus; species Dunckerocampus dactyliophorus. Next base: position 29,987,688 of record NC_072825.1, on the reverse strand, counting down.
CGGCAGCATAAAGCCCTGATGGGAGCATCCCTACTATGCATGTGTCTTCTAATGTGTGTACGTGCCTGTATACTATCGCAGTGGGACCGGTCATCTGCTCCTGGACAAGCTGTAATCTGAGCACGTCCTCCTGAAGCAAAACACGTATCACAGGTAAATCACCTCATTCTGACACGATTGAGGAAAAGAGCCAGCAAGACCAAATACGTTTCTCAAAGCTTGCTTTTTCGAACCTGGAAGAGCTCCTGGATCTCGTGTGTGCTGAGCTCCAGCCTGCTCACAGGCAGCGTGAGGGCGGCGGCCTCCTTGCATCGCTCCTCCACCTCACTCAGAGGCAGTGGGTCGCTGTGGGCAAGGGACAGATCCAGGTGAAACGTCAAAAGACAAAGAGACATGTGGACAGAGGGGGGGAAAGAATGTGGAAAGAGAGGCTCCTGTTTCAAGATGTGAAATGAAAGTAGTTTGGGGGGGCTGCATGCATGATGGTCAACTCTCTCCTAAGCGTGAGTGTTACTACGAGAAACACACACACACACACCACAGCTGCCTTGTAAGACATCGGTTCATATGATATTGTGCAATGACTGGTATATATCTTTACATTACATTTCTATTATTTCCTACGAGAAAAAAGGTGCCACTGTGTACACTGTGTTTTGGTTCAATCAAATAGTTCCCAGCCACTGTGTCACCAATGTTTTAATACAAAGCAACCCAAAGAATCATAGTACAAAATGTCGGAATAACACCAGGAATATTACCTCACCTGTTCTCCATCACGTGATCGCAGTAAAGTCCCAGCACAGACACGCCTTCGCGACACACCCTGGCACCAAACTCCGTCCGCAGCACCCCACTGAGCACACACGCTCCTGTCCGCCACACGGCCTTGAGGAGACAAGGTCGGCATAATTGTTCAGCGTCAGGAAGTAACTCTCACTTGCATAAAACCACTTCAGATGACACTTTTTAGTGGTCTAAATGCTGGCAAAATGTTGCCAATATATTTTAAAAGTAAGGTGTGCAGTAGTGATGGGACGAGTGACAGTGGTGCGTCAGCACTGTGCCGAGAGCTCAAAAGTGAAACCCCGTATCGGTGCGTGTATTGCTTTAAGAAACAATCACGTGACCAATACAGGAACTGTATGGTTTGGATGTGCTGCGCCAAAGTGTGTTTATAAGGAAACAAACTGTATGAACATGTTGTGGGTTTGTTGGATGGAGTTTTGCGTAATTATGGATCGTTTTAAGAAGTTTTCCCCAGTGTGGAATAACTTTGATCTTGTGATGCCAAACAAGGTAAATCTTTTTCTCCTTTGAGCATTGTTTACGGTGGCGCATTGCACTTACTTTATCAGTTTATCAAGTGAATGACCTGTGATACATATGATCGTCAGTTAAAGAGCCTTACAGTTGCTTTATCCTGATCTATAAATCATGAGATAGGGTGTCTATTTTTTCTCTCTGCTCACCATCGTCATCTGTACCATGTGAAAGAGTATTTTCTAAGGCTGGGGAGATGGTGTCTAAGAGGAGAAATCGCCTTGGAGCAAAGACACTCCAAACACTTTTGTCCCTCAATAAAAATTCATAAACTAATCACTTTTTTGTCTTTTATTTCCTATGATATAACAGTTAAGTTGACAAAAATGTGTACATAAGTTAAAAATTGTAACTCTGAATTGTAACTCAAATTTGCTATATTTTACAGACCAACTCAGTTTAGCATTTACACAAACAATGAATTTCTTTACCTGCAATGACTTTAAAACTACTGCAGGGGTCACCATTGGGTGACCAACACAGTATCAATACAGTGCCGACACAGTTTGTGTAGTGTGTCAATACACTCCTTGAGGTATTGTCGTCGTCCTATCACTAGTGTGCAGAGAACTTTACACAGCAATTAATCTGTGCTGTACAGTCAGTGTTTTCCTGCATAGGAGCGACCTCTGGTGGCAGTACTGGTAATAACAGGATGCTTGAAAAGTAGACACTTTATTGATCCACAAGGGAAATTGCTGGATTACAGTAGCTCAACTGCAGAAGAAAAAAAACACTTTCATAAAATGCAATATAATATGAATAAGATATAATAAAATATAAAGAATATAAGAAACAAGTTTTGCATATTTACACATAGCGTGTTTAATATGGTAAAGTAAATGTACACTTCATACAAGGGAGGGCAGACAGTCAAGCGCAATAATGTGAATGATCTCTTACAGACAGGTGGTGTGTGGAATGAATCAAGTGTTCACTGTGGGAACGGAACTGGAGGAGTCTGTTGGGGAATGAGCTCCGCTGCCCCTCTCTTGTCCGATGGAGTGGTTGGGTGGGGTTGTCCATGATGGAGAGCAGTTTGTCCAGTGTCCTCCTGTCCCTCACTGTCACAAACGCCACCAACTGACTGCTGATAACTTGTTCGGCTTTCCAGATCAGTTTGTCCATCCGGTTTATGTCCTTTTTACTGGTGCTGCTCCCCCAACAAACCATGGCCAAGTGCAGGTTACTGGCAACCACAGACTGGTAAACGATCTCCAGCAGCTTGCTGCACACATTGAAGGACCTAAGCTTCCTCAGGACGTAGAGTCTGCTCGTCCTTCTTGTACATAGCGTTGCTGTTGTCCTTCCAGTCCAATCTGCTGTTGTGGATTCCCAAGCACTTGTAGTGGTCCACGACTGCCACCTCCCAGCCCTGAACGGTTTACGGCGGTTAACTGGTTCCAGGCCCGACCATGACAGGTGAATTTCCGCAAAGTAGAATTCCTTATTTATAAATTTAATATTTTCATAGTTAGGAGGATAGAAAAAAACCTGTTTAAGACCTTCTAAACATTTTTTTTTTTTTTTTTTTTTTACATCTGAGCCCTCTAAAGATGAAATAACACCCCTATCGTCAGTCACATTTACACTCCTATTACCCCATATAGCAGACATAAGAGAAAATAAGACAGACTTGTGTTTGTGTGTGTGTGTGTAAATATAAATGTGTTCCCTAGAAGAGCTGAGTGGTGGGGGCAAAAAAGAAGTGATGTTGGGGGCTCAGAGTTGAGTTTTTGCCTGGCGTGGGCAGCAACAGTAGCCCGTTTTTTTATGAGAGATTTTTGCGAGATCATTGAAACCTGCAATAAAACCCTGTTGTCTCACCGATCAAGTGTGGCGTGCGTGTGTCTCACTGAACATTACTGACACCTAGTGACCACCGTAGAGTACTACATATCATTCACAATGTCTTTGAATGAGTCTTCTGTTTTTTTAGTTCATTTAACCATCTTAATGCTTGAAAATGCTTAATTTAAGTATAACAATACAGAACTAGAGAAGCACTCAGAGCGCTGTAGTTCCCCCCATATTGTGATTCACACCAAAATAATAATCCTGTAGAACAGGGGTGTCCTAACTTTTTCCAGGGAGGGCCACATACTGAAAAAGGATGCAAGAGCCACTTGCAACACAGAGATATGCTAAGATATAATACGAGTTTATTCTTGTAAAGTTGCGGCTTTTGTTCTTCATACCATTATGACTTTTTTCTTAATATTTTGAATTTATTCCCATAAAACTACAGCTGATTTCCCATTTTTGCTGTTTTTTTTTTTTTTTTTTATTTTCCAAATAATTCATTTCAGCTTTCCTCATGTCAATTTTGTTCTCGTAATTATAACTTTTTTCTTTATTTCAACATTGTTACTAAAATGATATTTTTCCTCATTCTTAATTTTTTCTGGTAAAACTTTTTTCTCATTAGAAAACTTTGACTTTATCCTGGTAAAAATTTCTGCTGTTTTTCATTTCTGCTGTTGATTCCTCCCCCCAAATATTTCAATGTTCTTCATTTTCTCCTTATATTTTCACTTTATTCCCATGTTATAAGTTTTCACCCAACCTAAGTTTGCATTAATTACACATTTTATTCATTTTCTTTTTCTTTAAAAAAAATTAAGCTTTTTTTCTTTAATATTTCAACTTCATGCTACGAAAATGCCATTTTTCTTCATACTATTGCTTTATTCTTGTGAAATTAGGGCTTTTTTCCCACCCTTGCTAGATTACAACTCTTTCCTTAATGTTTTGACTTTCCCATTTTTGCTGCTGTTGTTTTCTTTGAAGTTTCTTTGTTAAGTTACATTTTTTGACTGTGCTACGGGCCGATAAAATCACAGCCGTGGGCTGAAAATGGTCCCGGGCCGCACTTTGGACACCCCTGCTGTAGAACCTTTTTTAAACTTGTCCTCTATTTTTTTCCCCCAAGGGACCATTTTGAGTGGAGTTATATGTACAAATGCCGAAAATGGTCCTCTCATGCAATGTTAAAGAATCCTTTAAAAAATTCCTGGATCCAGACAGTGATCTGAACCACCCCCAAAACATAATCAGTTCTTCCATATCCCATTTTCGACAATTCCTGAAAATTTAATCCATACAAAACTTTAAGTTATTTTGAACACAAACAAACAGATAAACGCCGGCAAAAACATCACCTCGCGCTCTGCATGCACTTTGCACTGTGTTTGGCGGCGATAAAAATTGCTACAATATGCATGTTTTTGGACTAATAGACAGTGTTCGACCACAAAACAGCATGATTTATCAATACCGTAAAGCACCGTGTATAAACCACACTTTTTTTCCACTGGTAAGAAGCAAAAAAACGGGTTGCGGTTTATACACGATGACAGGTCTGTGACCAGACACAGAAATTGGCGAGAAGCCCATTTTAGAATAGCCGTCTGTGGGTCAGACAGTTGCTTTGACTTTAGCGCCCTCTGCTGTACAGTTGCTGAAAATGCTTGTGTATGCAACTAACTTATCTGACAGCTGTCTGTATTTTCACACAGTGAAACGATCTCTGTATACACTGAAGTTAACCTAAGCTTCCAATGTAAAATACAATACAACCTTGGAGTTTATTCAAATTCACACTGAAGCAATGCAATAAAAGAGAAAAAGAGAAGCAGTGAAAGATATCAAAACATCTCTGAAAATTGCAAATTTCTTTTGATTTTTTATTATGATTATTATTATTATTAATCTGTGCTTAGCCATAATATTAAAGATCTAGATGCCAAAGTTCAGATTTCTCCTTTCTTCTTCTTTTTGAAATTGTTTAGTACCTTTACGCATGTTGATTTGAGATGAAAGAGTTGGCAATGATTTATGAACTAAAAATTTTTTTCCCCCCGCCGTGAGCCTGAAAATGGGGGTGCAGTTAATACACGGGTGCGGTTTATACACGGTGCTTTACGGTACAAGTTTGAAAAACTGTGACAGAGTGAAATTGTGATGGGGGAGGGATGACTGTACATAATTAGAAAGGGATTTTGACACATTGACCACATTTTGCTGGTAGAGATAGATCAATCAATCAAATCTCATTCTTATATTTTCCATTTGCATATTAAACAATATTGTTGCATTCTAGTTTAGCTATTAACAATATCAGGCAGGTATAGCATTTTTGTGTCATAACAAGGACCAAAATCAAACTTTACCTCTCTTCCCTCAAGTGTGTCAAAACCAAGAAGCTGCAGGTCACAGTCCCCCTCCAGGGGGCGTCCGAGGTCCCAAAGCTCCCCATTCACCTTACCCACCATAGCTCCTTTCTCCCTGCAAGAATAAAATGTCAGAGCAGGATTATGACCAACAAAACACAGCTCTACAGCACATTCTTGCCCAGCTCGTGGATTTACCGAATACTCTGAGCGACAGAGAGCGGTGTGGTGACCCCAGCTGTGCCCTTCACCACCTGGCTGTCACCTACACGGATGCTGAGGGGCTTCGCAGACACTTTGGTTCTCCTCCTGTTATTGTCCTTTTTCTCCCTGAGAGACTCAAAGAGTTGGAGACGCTCTGGTAAGGCTAGGCACACCTATCGACAAAAAAAAAAAAAAAGACAACGTTGGTTAGGATAGTCAGGGAACAAACACGTTTATAGAATTAATAATACACTGTACTTTCAGACATGTTAATTCAAATGTTCTGCTCTAGAACTACACATCAGCGTTATATCCTATAAACTATAACTTGTACATCAACCAATACAGATAACCTGGGGCTTTATTTTCAGGTTAGGAAATGTGAAGTATTCCTGCAGACATTTTAACAATTAGGAAGAGAGTTGCAACGCAACAGCACCACACACCGCATTTGGTTTCATCTGTACAATCAAGGCCATGCATTTGAATAATGGGGTAAAAAATAACCAAGTGTTCCTTGTGAACTAAATGGTGAAATGATCCAGTATAATCAACATACTGTATAGTGATGGTGGTTCTGTCTGTTCAGATAATGCAAATACTGCTGAATTAGTCTGTTCAATCAAGCTGCACAACAGATCGCATAGCGTGGTGAGAAAAGTGCTGAGTTGGTTTTTTTTTTTTGCATGCTTGTCATATCCATCCATCCATCTTCTATACCGCTTCTCCTCCTCTTTAGGGTCACAGGGGCATGCTGGAGCCTTTCCCAGCTCATACCATCACATTTAAATATTAGTCATTACAACTGAACACAAAATGCAGTTTTTAAATGAAACTTTTTATTATTAAGGGAGAATAAAAAAAATCCAAACCACCATGGCCCTGTGTGAAAAAGTGACTGCCCCCCCTTTAAAACATAACTGAGACTGAGATCTATCAGTGTGGAAAAGGTTATACAGCCATTTCTAAAGCTTTGGGACTCCAGCCAACCACAGTGAGAGCCATTAGTTACAAATGGCCAAAACATGGAACAGGTGGTGAACCTTCCCTGGACTGGCCAGCCGACCATAATGACCCCGAGAGCGCAGCGACGACTCATCCAAGAGGTCACAAAAGACTCCACAACAACATCCAAAGAACTGCAGGCCTCACTTGCCTCAGTTAAGGTCAGTGTTCATGACTCCACCATAAGAAAGACACTGGGCAAAAACGGCCTGCATGGCAGAGTTCCAAGACCAAAACCACTGCTGAACAAAAACAACATTAAGGTTCATCTCAGTTTTGCCAGAAAACATCTTGAAGATCCCCAAGACCTTTGGGAAAATACTCTGGTCTGACAAGACAAAAGTTGAACTTTTTGGAACGTGTGTGTCCCATTACATCTGGCGTAAAAGTAACACCACATTTCAGAAGAACGTCATAGCAACAGTAAAATATGGTGGTGGTAGTGTGATGGTCTTCAGGACCTGGAAGACTTGCTGTGATAAATGGAAGCATGAATTGTGCTGAAGGAGAATGTCCGGCCATCTGTTGGTGACCTCAAGCTGAAAGCAACTTGGGTTCTGCAGCAGGACAATGATCCAAAACACACCAGCAAGTCCACCTCTGAATGGCTGAAGACTTTGGAGTGGCCTAGTCCATGTCCTGACCTGAATCCTATTGAGATGCTTTGGCATGACCTTAAAAAGGCGCATCATGCTGGAAAAGCCTCCAATGTGGCTGAATGACAACAATTGTGCAAAATTCCTCCCCAGCGCTGGAAGAGACTCATTGCAAGTTATTGCAAACACTTGATTGCAGTTGTTGCTGCTCACTGGGGCCCAACCACTTATTAGCTTTAGGGGGCAATCACTTTTTCACATAGGGACATGTAGCTTTGGATTTTTCTCCCTCCTTAATAACAAAAAAGTTTCATTTAAAAACTGCGTTTTGTGTTCAGTTGTGTTGTAAATGAATGGATTTTAATTTGATTGGTGAGATGAAACATTTAAGTGTGACAATCATGCAAAACATTAAATCAAGAAGCGAGCAAACACTTTCTCACACCACTGTATGTCCATTTGGTTTCATCGGGAGCACTATTAGGAAACAAAAGAGCACCTAATTCACTGGAGAATACTGATCCAGCAGGATCAATATGATGGCTGACGATCAGTCTGTAAAGTGTAAGTAAAAAAAAAAAAAAAAAAAAAACCTTAACACCTACAGCAACCAACTGCTGGAAACACAGTCGGGCTTGGTGCTATCATAATAGTTCAGAGTATCTTGAAAGCTACTAAATGAAAACGCAACCCAAGTTTAAAGAAGGGCAGTTACAAAGTCAGGAGGTTGGTAACCAAGAACTGTACAGCAGCTTCCCACACTGAATGACATCAGTTTGACCTATATGCTAACGATAGCAAAAAACCCACTTCCGCACCTTGCTGTACCTCCTGAGGGAACCGCGAGCTCTCGACTCACGGATAACCAGCCGGAACAGCTGCGTCAAACACACCGGCCAGGACGTACATTTCCTCATATCGCCACTAACAGCTACCACCAACCAAACATGCCACTGAACCCGCCGCCTTCTTTTCCTTCAGTGCGCGGCCATAATACCGGAAGCTGAAGAGGTGAACGCAACTGTGACGTCAAGACGTGCGCACTCTCGAGGTGATACGCAAGCGTTTGCTCGGCATAACAACTGTGCGTGGGCTTGAAAACAGGCAGATTTAATGACGACGCTTCCATACTAGGTATTTTAATAGTTTAAAAAAATCGCAAAATGATAACTCATTTCGTTATAGACAGGGTTTTGAAGATCCACCATAATAAAAGATTGTGTAATTTTAACTGGGTCCAGTGTTGCAAACATAAGTCTAATCACACGCTATAGTCAAATTCACTAAAGTTTCACCTAATATACACTAAAAGCGCGTTTTTGGGAGTCCAACTGGAATTTTACGTCCTCGCCTCATACCGCAGTAGGAAAATATCCCTGATTCGAGCCAAAGAAACAGTAAACTGCGTTCCATCGTAAACAGGTAGTACCTGACTTTGACCACTGGGGGCCGCTACGGCCCATGTTCAGAGCGGACTGTGCATCCAGCATCGAGTGACATCACCACCCTAACAACTCTCCATTCTTTGACTACAGCAGAACGTGTGAAGCTGCGTTCCAGTCTACGTGCTTTAAACATTGGCCCATGATAAAAAAAAACAGGAAGCCACACATGGTGAAATAGTGTGTATAAGACGTTTGGCATGTAGGTAGAAACAAGGGATCATCTTATTAGGTTGTATAGGCACTCAGTTCGCGTTCTAGTGTAATACGCTACTGTGCATTGCTGGGCATTAATAAATCAGGTTCTTGTGTCATGTATACACTTTGTCTATGAAACAAATATGGTTTAGTGCGATTTCCTTTGAATTTATAACTTATGTAATATGACAACAGAGTGCCTATTCAGTCGTGTTCCCGTGTGCAGAGCTGCCAACAATAGTCAGGTTGTATAGAATGTGTAGGTAGACCAAAATATTTACTGGAAAATGTGCCTGTCATGTGTGGACTCTTCCAGAAAAACATTGTAAATTAAAAAAAAAAAAAACTTTGAACGATGGATAGATTAAGTATGACAAAGACTTTGTGTGCATGTCGGTGCCACGTGAAAGGATTGGACACTCCCACACTGGTGATATATAGCATCATTGATGACAATAAAAAAAAAAACCCAAAAAACACACAGAGCATCCTCTTTTTTCGAAACCAAGAAGCGATGAGGAGACGTGACGATTTACAAGTTTGGAACTAGAACACTTCCTGTATACCAGGATGACAATACAGATTACAGAATCTGACAAACATGTTTTAAACATAAAGTAAGCTCCAATATGAACATGACTGAGATATATAGGTACTTTTTTTTGGACAATGTGGCAACCTATAGATATCAGGTGCTGATTCATCACTGTGGCAACAATTTGCATCTACAAAACACATGCTGCAAGTGATGGGACTTCAAGGACCTCGTCTACGCTATGAAATGTGGAAGACATAAGCAGACATGAAGGAGGGACAGCTTTTTGCTGCACAATTTCCGGATGAGCGCACGGGCTCAACAGTGAAGCATATTCAAATGAGAACGATCCTTAATAGTGCAAAATCACTTTCACCATACACTGTGGTGGTGGTGTGGCTGCAAATGCAACTCTATGAACTAGAACTCCATGTAAGAAAAAGAAGCGCACATTAACCACACAGCGCTTATTTATTCAGAACCAAATAAAAATAACCCCTCCCCCCAGGTCAGTTGAATTGAATCTCTGGATTTTATTCATGTCAGTACATGCAGGAGCTTCCCAAACCGCTCTCCATCCGCTACGCTAACTTGAAGCGTGGACAGGAAAAACTAATTCCAATTAGGAATGGGCATGTGACATTTCCTTCATTGATTATGGGGAAAATTAACTTTGAATCTAATTTTAATAGGATGTTAGAATCCCTCTCTGAGCGTTCTGAACTCCTGTTTCCCCATGTTGCCCTAGTGGAGACTGAATGAAGGAGAGCACTCCAATTCTAATGACCAATTCATCCATTTTGATGCCCATCCCTAATTAAAATACACAATTATCTCCTCTCTTATTTTCTGTGTGCTGTATCTGAAAGAAACAACAAAAAAAAGGAAAACTGTAGTGCCAATTAAGTGTTTCCAAGGTCTGGATCACAGTAACGACAGGAGCTGCAGCAGTGAGGAACATCATTTACATAAACGAGAGTTTTGAAGAAGAAATGGGGGGCGGGGGGAAGCAGCACCAGTCATTCACTCTCTTTTTATATTTACAAGCTTAGCATTACAAAGTCGGGAGGGACAGAGGGGAAGAGAGAGAAATTCCTATACTAGGAAGAGAAGAAGAGGATTATTTACATCAGGAAACACTTTTAGAACACACTCAAACATTCAGGGAGGGTGGGTGGAAACTTTGAAATGGTCAGAAATAGTACTCTGTGAGATCAAGGTGATTCTCTCAGGAAATAAAATGTGTAGCTTCTACGCTGATTCGGCTCTCTCCACTAGCGACTCTCCTAATGTGCAATGAATATTGTTCTATGACTGCTATGTACACACGACAAGTAGGCAAATATATCTAAGCTCATACCAGCAAGGCAAACACACACTGCGTTGGGGTTAGGCTAGGCGGTGCGGCTCCCTCTCTCAGCACATCACTGACGACCACGTCAGTAGCGTGGCGGCACGAAGGGTCTCTTCTGCCCGTGGAAAGGCCCGCCTGCGAACGGAGGGCCGGGGCGCTTGTTGCCACGAAACCTCCTGCCGCCACCGTGGTGATCTTGGTTAAAGTGGCGAGAGTGGTGGCCTCGCTGAGGTCTGTTGGAGCCAGAAACCATGGGGGGCCGTTGCGTAGGCAGGGCTAGGAGGGGGACGGGGCTAGGGGGTTGGTTGCGGCTTTGACCCGGAGGACTAGCGGGGGGGTTCGGCCCAGGGGGGGCGGGCACGCCTTCGACGGCGGGGGAGTTAGGTGTCGAAGGAGATGTGGCAGACGGCAGATGAAGACTTGGGGGCTCCTTCACTCGGCCCAAGAGAGGGGGAGGCACACCAGGGGCCCCTGGGCGGTGGATTGGCGGTGTATGGTGGGGGACAAATGGTTCCTTGACTGTGCCAGGACGGGGAAGTTTCGGAGGCTCACCTAGTAACGACATCAGTGGACGAGGAGCCCCGCTGTTTCCCCTGGGGCCCCCTCGCTCTGTACCGTCTTGTCTCATTGTGGGAGGAGCCACTAAGGGGCGGTCAACAGGGACCAAAATACCCCCAACCATGACTGCTGAGGGCAAAGACGGAGGGTGTGTGGGTGATACAGGAGGCGGGGGAGGCATAGGGATGGTGGGAGGGGCGCTGAAGAAATGAGGCGACGGAGGAGGCTGGTGAAGGTGAGGCGGGGGAGGAGTCTGGAGACTGTCAGCAAGGAACGGCATTTGGAACTGAGTTTGAGGGGGAGGGGGAGGTGGGAGCGGGTGAGGGAGTGGGGGAGGAGGTGGGAGGTGAGTGAGGAGATGGTGCGGGGGCGGCATGTCACCGCTACCTCCCTGGCCTATGCTAAGAGTGGTGGGGGCAGCATGGGGCGAGGGGGACTGAGCTTCCATGTATTTCTCCTCTTCGTACCACATCGACGCCCCGGGCCGAGCGCCAGATCCACCCCCTCGCCGAGAGCCCCGGCCAATCACGCGAATGCTCTCGACGGTCTTGATGCGCTCTCCCGTGAGAGGCTGGTTAGAGTACCCCACAGTCTGGATGGGCGCGCCCTCAGTGCAGGGTGAAACAAGGGTCTCGATACGGTGGTACCGCCCACTGTCCTTCCCGTCCCCACCTGGGGACTTTTGACCTTTGTCTTCTCGCTTCCCGTCCTCTGAGCTCGTGCTTGCTTTTCGGGAGCTGGCGGAGAAGCGACGGCCGCTGGCCGCTGTCTTACCCTGACCATGCTGTCCATCTTTCTTCCCCTTCGGGACATCGTTACTCACGGAGGCTGAGACCTGCTTCCTTGCCTCCTCACTCCTTTTCCCACCTCCATAGCGGTCGTCGTGATTATTACTTCCTGACGGAGTGATTACAGCATCCCAAGGATCGCTGCGGTATGCCGTGGGTGAAAGGTCGCCAGAAGACCCTAAAGACTCAGGCACGCTACCCAGCGCATCCATGATCTCGTCTTGGGTGGGGGTGCCGGCGGCTTCATCTCTCACCGGGGTCCCGCCTGCACCATCCGGACTGCCATCACCGAGGGCCAGACTAAAACCTGGATTGCCCTGCAAGAAACTGTTGATTTTGGACTCTAGACTCGGAAGGGTAACATCAGGAGTGGTGCGGGGAGGTGGCGGCGGCGGGGGAGGCGGGGACAGCTGGAGGTCCTTCTCCCAGACTCTGCTCCTGCTGGGCGTCTCCCTTTTGAGGTTGTTCCCCGTGGTGAATTTAGCTTTTGGGGTGCCCGGCGTCTTCACTGACGACGCCTCTGGTGACGTTCGAGTTGACGTACCGGAGGCGGAGTTTGTCACGCTGTGCAGGAGATTGGACAACGCTACAAGGAGATGAGGAATATAAAAAGAATGAGTAATTTGTGGCTTCAGAGAGTCGGAATATAGTTTTTACCTGGTGTGGTGGTTTTAGTCAGAGCGTTCAGTATGCCTTCGGGTGTAATGTCACCCACACGTGACAAAATGCTGGCCAGGGCGGGGCTTGTAGGGGTCACTTTGGAGGCTGCAGACTGGCCAGATGGGGTGGTGGGTGTTCCTGGGGATGGCCGGGGTGAGGGGCTCGCTGCTTGGACAGGCAAGAGCATGAAATTAGGGTTGGGATGGGTATAATAATCTATTAAGTGATCGTAATTAACAGATTGCATAGAATGAATTGTTGAATAATGGCATCTTGAATTGAAGCACAATGGCGTGCACTACTTGACTGCAACCAGGAGAGGCGCTGTTGATTCAGTCAACATGACATCAGCTATGATGCAGACTACACTCTGGGACAGGGGTGTCAACCTCGTGCCACGGAGGGCCGAGACAGTGCAGGTTTTCTTTCCAGCCAGTCACTAAAGCAGGTGATTTTAATGATCAACACCTTCAGTTTGAGGGAAGGAGCTCATCAATTAAATCACCTGCTGAAGAAACTGCCACCGTACAGCACTGCAGTGACCACCAAAGTCAGCAAGATGTATGAAGGTGCAAAGAAAAAGATTTTGGTGGGGACTCGCCCAACTGTCTTGCCTGCCCGCAGGCGCATATTTTTATTTTCAAAATATTTGTTGAAAGAACACAGCAATACTCCCCTCTGCTGGTCGAAACTAAAGACTACTACTACTAGTAGTCTTTAGTTTCGACTAGTTGAAACTTTAATTTCGACTAGTAGTCCGTAGTCTCATTAGGAGCATGCCCCAACGTTGTCAGGCATGCGTACAAGCACGTGGGGGCCACACAAACTATTGAGAATCATTTTGAGTTGCTACAATGACATTTTGGCAAAATGGACCAGTCTGCTGCATCATTTTTTCACTTTCATTTTTGGGGTGTTTTTGATTTTCCCCCTCTATAGGGTGATCATTTTCATTTCTATCAAATGATGTGGCATCATTTTGTTACTAATACATCACCCACTTATTATCAGGAAACATATTCAAGATCATTTTTTCCCCAGTTAAGATCTGATGTGTTTTCCAAGTGTTCCTCTAATTTTTTTGAGCAGTGTATATATACACACACACACACACACACACACACACATATATACATACATATACACATACATACATACATACATACACACACACACACACACACACACATATATACACACACACACACACACACACATATACACACACACATATACATACACACACATATACAGTCAAACTTGTCTATAGGAGCCACTAGAGGGAGACTGCAAAAGTGGCCGCTATAGACAGGTGGCCTCTATAGACAGGTTGGCTTCCAGTTTGAATGTTGACCAGTAGAGGGAAAAAAAAGGAAAAAAAATAATAATAATAATGTTGAGCAGTAGAGGGCACTGCGGACTGCGGATAAAAGTTGTACAGCACTACTAGGCTTGTTATTATCATGGTTCATGGTTTTAATCCTGAACATGCATGAGTCAAAGAGTAGCACATCACATAGTACAATTCACAATTTTGCATGTCCAAAAAGGAGTAGGAAGAAGCAAAGCTTATTTAATCCTACCCCTCATCAGTTTCACATCAGTTCCAATACATTTATTCACCTCTTGTTCTTCCAAGTGTACTTTGTAGGTCTACATGACAATGTAGTCAATCATAGCCAAGGTTTTTACTTACTAAAAGGAAGCTAGAGGCTTAATAATAACTGATAGAATATATCCACGACCCACAGAACAAAGCTGTGCTAGTAATGTCTTACGCTTGTTTTTAATATTTTACTTTTTATACGGCAGAGTGTCATTACAGCTTTAGTTCATCAGGAAGTGACGGGAAGTGACGGTGGGCGTCCCGAGTAGGAGAGCTAGGCTCAGTGCTAGCTGTGACTTTCGAGAGAGTTGGGAAGTGTGTTTATGTTGGCGTGGATGTAAAGTCCTGCAGTGTTCTCCGCTGTTAATATAGCCATTAAAGTGCATCGGCGACGTGAGTCTCTCCTTCCCCACAACAAGCGGCATTACAGTATTGACCAGTGCACACCAGGAAATAAATGGTGTCACTTCTTACAGGCATTGGCTGGACAGCTATGTAGTGGGGCTTGTTTAACCTTTGCCTTGTGGGCAAGCAGGAAGGAAAGACGGTGCTGAGAGATGTGTGTGTGTTCTGAGCTGCTGTCTGGTGGCCGCGTTCAGTAAAAGTTGGCAGAAGCAACAGGAGAAGTTTCCTTCTTTGCTTCGGAGCTGAATAACACTGACAAGTTAACAGACTAGTAGCGAACGGAAAAGAAGACGGCTTTGTTTGTGTTGAATACAGAAGATGAGGACTTTGATGGATTTGTGG